>NC_040033.1:2756240-2794144 GCF_000972845.2 Larimichthys crocea
ACAAAATCTAGCCACTATTGTCTTAGTTTGCCACCAAAGGACAGACAACGATAAACTATTTTAAAAAAACGTTCTTTACCAGACCCTTTTAACACATTGTTTTTGTTGTCAACGGTGAAAAGGTCTATACTGTCAAGTTGGGGGAAATCCACTATAACACACACACGCAATAAATAACACTACTTACCCATGCAGTTAATCCACTGGCCGCTTCCATGTTGATCATGCAGTTTCATTTACTCTTGTAAGAAAGTCTTTGACTGGATAGCCTACAAATGACTGACTGGCACCGTTGCACAACACTGCCATCTGCTGGATGTTCGGTGAAGGGTGTACCGCTATTTGTATTCAAATCTGGTGGCATTTATTTGTGAATCGTGGTGAGCGGTAGGAATGTCTCAAAATTACGTCATCGCGAGAAAAGCAAAAAATGGATCCACAAATGCTGACTCCACACACAAAGTCAAGGACATTTATTTTCAAATCTCGAAAATATATTTGCAAATCCACATTTATTTATACAAATTCGTTTATTTATTTGTATGTCACATTTTTATATTTGTATTTTGTATTTGGATATTTATAAATGTATGCATATGTATACACATCATATTGTACACATTAAAATCTTTTTGAGACAAAATTATCCCCATAGTCAACCCTCCTGAATTGTCTCTGAAACTGAGACTACACTTTTATACTCTACCTGTTGTATTCTGGCTTTGGCTTCTAAATCTGAGTCAGGCTCATAGAGAAGTTTAATTTTAATTTGTGTCCTACAGTCAATGATAGTGAGCGAGCGTCAGCTTTGATAAAGCTGGTGATAAGAGAAATAAAAAGTTATTTCCTGATTGTTTCGCAGTGGTTATGTTCATCACAAATAGAGACACCCGCAGCAACCAAACTCAGCCCCCACCACATCCTACACTGCTCTTTTGATCTGTGTTAGACTTCTGTCAATGACACTCGATACTTGCTCATAAATCACAGCTCAGAGGATGTACTCCAGACTTAAACATCCCAAAAAGTTTCATTGGAGATAAATCAAATAAAAGAAATACATTTAGTTCTGTAGAAATGTACATAATGACTTTACCATGTAAGCTATCGTATCATTTTTATATGAATCAAACTGCTGCTACAGTCTAAAGTATCTGTAAAGCCACAGATATTTAACCTAAGGCTATACCTTATGAGTCATCTGGTTTTTGAGACATAAGCTGTAAACTTAATGTTACGTGAACTCTGATAGTGGCAACACCATCTCTCTGCAACATCAGATGTTATGCAAGGCAGGCTGTTTCATGTTCTTTTACAACCCTCTCCCCTGAGTTAAATATGATTTCGGAGGCACCAAGCTGGTTTCAGGAAGTCTCTTGAATACCAAACATTTCTTTGGCACCCCAGCTCCGTGTAACCTCCGGGATCCCATCGATCATCAAATGGTCCCTACGGAGCAGCCGACCACAGGTTGACACTGGTGAGGTGGAATAATAAATCAGCGACAGCCTTAGTCAGATGAAGAGACCTGGAGAAATGGGCCATGATAGGGACGGTGGATACGTTGGAGACCCGTGGCTGAACTGGAAGGAGCTAAATCTCCGTGGCGTGGGGGATTTCAGAGATGAGGAAGACTGTGTAGTGTGCTATGAAAGATCCTGTCATTCCTTATGTAGGCAGTGATCTCTCTGAAATATCTGACACTGAGTGAAGGGCTATATTTTGAATTTTTACATAGATATACTTACAAATGGACTATGTGTTGGGAAAATGTTAATCTTAATGACATTCTTAAATAAATGACAGCTAATAGGCCAATACGTGAACAGATTTGAAGAGTACAGTCGCAGAAGTGCAGACAGGAATAGTCTGCTAAACTTCAAATGATCAAATGATGAACCTGTGGGTGTCAGTTTGGGTTCTGCAGCTGTGCCTGGGAGAATTTGCTTCATCCATATATATATATATATATATTTTATATATATTATATATATATCTATATCTATTATATTATATATATATATGTATGCTTTCTTCGTTTTCCACATCTAACATTGATATTATTTATACATTCAGCATGGTTCCACCATGTTTTATAATAATTTTTATGCTCTTATATCTGTCTCCACTACATTCCTATTGACACCTCTTTATATGTACATTTATATGGTATGTGCAGGAAGGTAACAACTGTGGGCGAGAAAAAAATCCATAAATGCAAGATAAGTCATTTTCTTTCAAGTCAAGGCTGTCTGTGAACATAATATAATAATACATAATATTCAGCTTTACTTTACATGGTCATAACCAACAGATTCAGGCCCAGACGAGCTTCATAAAAGACGAGAAGAAAAAGCTTCATGGGAGAAACCTTACAAGGGAAAATCTACAGAACAACAGAATTATGATCCAACACAGGATTATATTAGGTCCAACACAAATGTGTCAAATGTAAGACAAGGAAAATAAGTCATGAATTAATCTGATATCGGCCCGAGGACCATTAAAGTGGTGTTGGAGTACAGGGATTGGTCAGTGAGCGGACCAGCTTGGAAGTCGGGTCTGGTCTGGGAGGGGTTGAAAAATGAGGAGACTCAGCTCTTCTGAACAGTCTAATAAATAAAGAGAGCGCTGCTAGCAGAGACGGTAAACAACTTCCATGCTTAGCATTAGAATGTTAACATAGTCTTTGTGAGCATGTGCACAGCCTCACAGAGCCGCGAGTCCAGCTGCAGACTTTGTTTTTATATTGTTGGACGATTAATACGCAGCCTGGAAATGTGCCCGCAGATCCCTCACTGTCCTCAGTACCTGCATAATTCACACTATTGAGAGATGAACTGCTATTTATAAGCAAGTCAACTGTGACCTATTACAGAGGACCTAGACCACAAGAATGCAAGTTAATGGATGGCCGGCAGTCAAGTTAAAGGGGAACGTCACCATTTTTACACATCAAGTTGCAGCACATGTGAGCATTGGGTCAAATTGTGTGCTACGGTCTATTGTGCAACAGTAAACAAAGCTTAAAAGCTTCATGAGGAATTCAGTACTGTTCACTCCCAGTCACTTTGATAGACCAATGGCCACTGGGGACACCAAGACTTAAATGACCAATGAGGAGATTTGATCACTCTCTCAGTAAGACAGACTTTTGCGTCTGTAAGGTTACCCTTGCTCTGGGTCCAGCTGAAAACTAGTTTTTATTAGCCTTTAGTGTCTCCAGGGGGAGCTGTGTGAAGCCTGATAAATGTCCTCAAGTGATGTCACTTGAGTCGGCATCAGTCGGAGCTGAACACAAGTTTGACAATGATACAAAAACTTGTGTGGAGAAAGTCGTGAGCTTACAGACATCTTTATCCCAGCCAGCATCTCTGCTCGAGGCTACCTGCTACGAGCATGACGCACCTAAACCCAAACCTTGCATTACGGGTAATTATGAGAAAGAAGAAGAATGTGTGGGATAAAAAAGACAATATCCTCGGTTCTGCTGCATTCATTTTAATCCATTGTTTTAATTGTGTCCACCCACCCCTAGTCTGACAATAACACAGGAGTGCAGCGGAGTTAGCAGCAAAAATGTAGATTGTTCAGCAGACGTTCAAGAGCCGTGAATTGAAAAGGTTACAAAAAGTTTATGTAGCAGTCGGTCAGCTACTATTATCGCCCTAAACATGCTGAAGATGAGAATTTGTCTTAAGTTATTATGAATATTCATATTTTGGCCGTATCTGCAGTTTCAAATGCAGAAAGTAAAACCCCTGTGGATCATGATGTATTATTAATCCAGGACCAAGTATTGATCAAAAAAGTTTAAGATTAGTTGGTTAGAAGTTTAGTTCCTTCCCATACTTTCCTCTCATTGTGGACTTCTATATTTAAATATACAGTGAAATACATCCAGAAAACATATGGACCATTGCAGAAGGTTTGCGTCTGTCCCGTGTGACCTTACTACTTCCCCTCATCATAATATTACACCATGTCTCATTTTCAGAATCACTGACAAGCCTGAAACTGGCTCGGATTTTCAGTTCCAAACATACAGCAGCGTCAGTATCACTGTGTCATCGTCACAATACATTTGTTGCCAGCAACATTCGTCCCTCACGAGGCTGTCAGCTGAAATTATTTACAAAGTCTTTTTCCCAGAGCTGCTGTCGCCTCCCGCCTCGCCTCTGCAGCACTTGACAACACTCGTCACTTTTTCCTTCACGTTGGATCCAAACACGCTGCATCGCTCCAACCGAAGAGGCTAAGGGCTTTGGGTTATGATCACCCTTGAACTACAGAGGTGGCAGCTCTCGTATTCTCTTTGAAAACTAAATCCTGTCTCCGGCCCTTGACATCAAAAAAAAGGCAAGAGATCAAGAGGAGGAGGAGAAGGAGGGGGAGGAAGAGGCGGAGGAGGTGGTGGTGGTAGGGGTGCTAATTAAAGGCATGGATTATTTATTTGCTTCGTGGTGGCATTTTGCTTGTTTGCCAAACAGCTGCTGTGGGCTGAGCACTGCCTTAGCTTGGCTGGCTGCCGTACACTGGCTGTATTGTAGACACATATGGTCATACACACAAATTCCCCCTGCTCGCAGATGCATTCGCTGCTACACACACCAGTATTTCCCCAATAATTTTATTCCTGTCAGGGTGGAGAAACCTCTGAAAAAGTGTTATGATAGAACTCGCTCTGAATGTTAAAATACCTACAGTGTGAAGGCGGGTATTGAATTTGAATTTGGTAAACCAGAATTTGCATCCCATATTCTAAATTTGCAATGTTTTCTGAGTGAGAGCTTCTTGTATGTCTTTGCTTTTTACATGTTTTTTTATTTTTTATTACACATTTCTCTGGCTCAGCCAAGCTGCCAAAGTATGCCAGGTGCCTCAAGTGACCGATGGAAGAATGACTTATTGTCATGGTAACGCTGACAAATTATAATTGGGGTTTTCAAATGCAAGTTCCATGTAGGTCACCTGCCTCGGGATCAGATTTGGCACCGTGTGTTACACATCCATGTGGTCCAGATGGAATAAAAGAAAAAAAAAAGAATGAAATACAACTCGGTGACTGACTCACACTGATTAAAAAAAATCAGATCTGTGTCACATGTGAGGGGACTGAGAACTGGGACACTTTCAGCTACAGTGCGGCTCGAGCCTAAAAGTCTTGAGAGCCAACACTAATGAAATTCTTGTAGGTGGGTTAGCAGCTTGTTGGGACAGGGAAGGTTAGGACACTTACTGTAGGACAGAGCTGTATTAATTCTTTGAGGTTGTAGCTGTATTGTTACAGAAACTATAGCACACATAAAAATAGTGGGAAAAAAAACAGAGCCGAGGAGTAACGTGTTCATTAAACTAGTAAAAGGTAAACAGAAATATGATATTTTAGTCAACAACCCACATGGGACATGTAGTGTTGATATCTGGTGTCTAGGTTCTGATAATAACAACATGACACCAGTCATTACATTTGCACTGGCTCTCTTTCTCTGTCTCCCGTGACACGTTCTGGCTGTGACATGGATGTCGGAGACCATCACAGCCATTTTAGACAATGCTGGTGGTTCCACTAGATGAAGATTTCAGACACTGCCCCAGAAGATACAACCAGTTTGACCAGCCAGCATACAGCACACAGCAGATCGAGCTGGTGGGAAGTCACACCCAGAAACAGAACACAGAAGCCGATCAAACACACAGTAAAAAAATGACAAATAGGAAAACAATATACAATTGTAAGAAATTGTAATTATAAGAAAAACGTATCAAATCTATGCAAGTTAACAAAATGCTAACAAATCGGTTAAGACACTGGAGCGGCATTAAGCTGCCTAGAGTCATCGAGCTGTGCCTGGGTGGAATCAAGGTGTTAGGATTGATTTTAAAACTTTGCTCTTGACATACATGGTGTTACATGGTCAAGCACCTCTGTATTTAAAAGGTTGCTATGTCCTTTGGGGACTTCTGGCTGTTTCCTGCTCAAAGCTGAAAACCAAGTTTGACCATGCATACAGCTCGACTCTGGAACTGAGAAGTCCCAGAGGAGCCAGATCAGTTTTGTGTTGTGTTGTACACATAGATCTGCTATGTTTTCACCTATTATCACGTCATTTGTCTTCTTCCTAAGAAGCACTTTGTAATTTCTATTTAATGTGCTGTATAAATATAGTTTGAACTATTATTTGAACAGAAGCTACATGTCGGCATCAGACAAACAGTGAAACAGTGAGCAGACCACCGACAGAGCTATGAATAGGGTGTGTGGGATATAAGCAGCAGTGAACTTGCAGGCTTCTCTTCACACACAGACACAGATGGGTGGATTAGTATTGAGCCAAATGAGTGCAGTTCTGCAGATAATCATAAATCAGACTTAAACTATCCATCCCGCTTGTCAATCTTTCAGGTGTGACCCTACTTCAATGAGAAGATGACGTCCACTTGATTCCTTTTGCTACCTGTTATTGTATGAGTGAGGCCTGGCTCCACTTACCTACTGTACCTACAAGCTCCTAACATCTCAGATGGCCATCGTTAATTAATTTAATATCTGTTATATGTCCTTCAGCAGTGTAATGTGAAGTGAGAATGAGTAAAAAAGCGAGCTCACCTCCATTTCAAAATTGCAACCTTATGATGGTATTTACACAAATAAAGTTGAAAGGTATGAAGGTATGAAAAAGACTAGATAATAGATACTGTAATGAGCTGAAGTAGCAGTTGAAACAGGAGTGCCAAAAGACATTGAAGTGTCAATTACAGTGGAAGTGCTGAAAAGAGATGAAGTACAAGCACTGAATGGAGTGGAGGTGGGAGGCATGAGAAGATGGTCAGTTAGTGACAGCTGAAGTGTAACCACTTAAACAGAGTGAAGTGGCAGTCGAAATCAAGGCACTGAAAGGAGATAAAGTGGTACTTAGTGTGTAAAAAGGCAAAGCAGACACTGTTTCAACTCAGTTGCTTGAAGAATTTCCAGGTATCTCCTCAAATTCTGAAGAATTTCTACCATCGAGATGGAACCTCACTGCCTGGTACGGAAGTAGTACAACAAGACCGCAAGGCCCTGCATAGAGTGCTCATCCAGCTGAATGTACAATAGATGGTCCTCTACAAAGCGCTGCAGAAACAAGGATAGAAGAATCTTTAAGGATCCCAACCACCCAGGAAGAAGGTTCCAGATAACTGCTTTTATTATAATAAAGCAATGGTATAACTTTTTCTTAATACTATGGTGAAAGAGTATTAATGCTGTTGATTTCACATTTAGTTTAACATTTTATTCCATATTTTAAGTTTTTCTTTACCAAAAAACAAAACAAAATTCAACATACAAAAAACAACAATTTTACAGTAGAATTAAAGAAATGTTACACACGTCCAGTGTGTAACATTTATGTTAATCTCCTGGCAGAAATGGAATTTGATAACAATAACCATGTCTTCATTTGTGTATATGAACCTGGACCTAAGAATCATTATGTTTTTCTTACCTGAGAATGAGACTTTTATTTCTACAGAAGGAGCAGGTCCTCTTCTGTGCCATGTCTGTCTGTTTCTGCAAACCCAAAACGGACAAACAGACTCTATAGGACCTTTTCTGTTTCACGGCCACTGTAGTTTACCCTACATACTTGGGAGGGTGAGGCGAGCAGTATTCAGTTGGTTGCAATCCGCAACGTCACCAATAAGTATCACTAAATTCTACACACTGTACCTTAACACTCTCTAATATAAAATGCATAATTCTCTATAAATTTCCTTAAAATGTCATATAAATAAAGGTTTTGAAATATGACTGAATACAGTAACAACCTAGTTTCATGGCATATTTTAGGATCTTTTACTGTCATGGTTTAGCAGTTTTTCACTGTAAAATCTACAGACATTCTATAGACACAACTATAACGACAATGACAGTGGTGAACAAGATCACTTTCAGTACAGAAACATGGACATTATTAGTAGTAGCAGTATGCTTTTGTAAGTTATTACTGTTCTGCTTCACAGTATATGGAGTGAAAATTGTTGGTGCTTACAGAAATATAAATATGACTGTGATTGTACCTGTATGACTAAATGTAAAGTGAAGTTGAAATGCTAAGAATTAGCACAGACATGAGCTGAAGTGAAAAGAAGCATTGGGATTACGTTTCTGGTGGAAAGTAGATCCGAGCTCACAGGAAGGTTTGAGTAACAGGGACAATGTCTCCGAAATCAGACACTGCTTTTGAGTCTTTCACTTCTTGTTACTCTTTGTGCACCAAACAGGCATCCCACTCATCTCCATGGGACTGTGGGAGGACGCAAAAATCTCACAGATGGATATCTCAAACCTGGGCATTAAATCCAAAGCTCTCTGCATGGCGACATGCCACTTGGTGTGAGAATACTTTATTTTTGGGCTCTGCTTGTCTACCATGAGCGTAAGCATCAAACCTGGGAAACAGATTGATGCAAAACACAGAAATCTTTCATGAGTGAATGTTGCTCTGTATTAGCAATGGCTTGACTTTTCATAGCAAACATTGTCCAACCTTTGACACCTACGCACGCTAACACATGCACGGTAGCAGGCCCGGTGAGACTTTTGGCAGGGCTTGCATGGACTAAGAGTTAGGAACCGCATGATATCACACATGGAGGGGGTGAGGATGTGTCTGAGGTTGTGGGCATACAATTAATCAGCAGCCAGTGTGTGAGTGTCCCAGAGCCATGCTCTGATCTGATCGCTAATGATTTGACACTCATCTTTCTCTTCTCCTGCTCTTTCTACCCTTCTCATCTCTGTTCATTATCGTGTGTGCTTTTTCCGTCGCAATTAGTCTGTGATTTGTCCAAAGATATTGTAAGGCAGGCACCAGTTCACACTGATGCACCGATGGCAGCAGGATCTCAGTGTCACTAAGGGCTCTCTGTTATTGGCGTTCCGTGATTGAAGCTGCGCCTTTGAAAGGGATGCTTTTAATTGTCAACTCTTCAGAACCAGTGTTTGCTGTGATATCAGCTTCAGATTAAATACAAGATGAATTCTCTTCCTTTGGTTTATCTGGACTCCCAGCCAGAGGAGGAGCATGTCATGCCTCGGTATCTCTTCCTCACAGCGTCTTCATATTACCACTGTCAAAGGTCATCAAACCAAGATGTAACATTTGGAGAACAGTGGCAACAGTGACACTAGACGAGGACGTTTAACCCTTAAACTGCCCAGATTGAGTGGGAGGAACTGCAACTTTGTGATGGAACCATTCAAATGCTTGTGACCAGGAGTTAATGATGTTGGCAGGTAGGAGAACCTCAAACTCATCTTGTGTTACTGTTTGTCTAGGCGTAGTTTTCCCTCTCACCTGTCTGATCACCTCACCACCCACTGCTCATCATCCAATCAGCCCATGCAGTATCTAACACCGGTTCAACCTCCCAGATTTGACCAGATCAGTTAGGTCTCCTTGAGAGTAACAAAGCTGTGGGTTGACCTTCGTCTCCCCATGTCTGTGGATCTCTGCCAGTCACTTACCAGATACGGCAAGCTGTGTTTCGTCATCTTTCCTGTTTCTGGATTCTTGTCACCACCGGCCTTGCACCTTTTTGGATTTCCCTCACAGCCAGACCTCCATATTGCCAATAAACGTTTTAAACTGTTCTTGAGCTTGAGTGTCTCTGTTGGTCGGACAACACAGATAAGTTTAAAGTCGATAAATCCAAGAAACTGACATAATGTAATAATATATATATCATACAAGTCAAAAATAGAACTAAGTACATGATTACGATTACATTAAAGGTATAGTTCAGGTTTTTGAAGTGTGTTTGTATGTGGTACTCTCATAAACAGTGTGTTTTCTACAGTAGCTGGCGGTCAGCACACTCCTCTTTTGTTCTGGTCCACTTTAACTCCTGCCTATGACGTGCTGAACTGGACATTCCTGGGCTGGATCCAGATTGCCGTCACATTCGTAAATTGATCTCACATTTACTATAGGGTCTCTTTACACTGCGTCAGTGCTGCATGAAGTTACTGCTAACGCTAAGAGAACATCCTGTTGCTACTGTTTCACATTAAAAGCACTGAGGCAGTGAGACACGTGGTTGCTTCGATGAAGACGCCACAGGAAACAGAACCATGCAGTTAACTCTGAACACAGTGATCAGAAATTAATTTATAAAAATGATTTAATTTGAGCATTTTCTGACAGCAGGTCATTTTGAATATTAGCAGGGAGTAATGGTGGAGTCAGGAGCCAACGCAGTGAGCTGTTAGATGAAGAGCTTCAGGCGACAGGCTGCACACCTCCAACTCCTCAAAACTTTACTGTGTCCTGCTATTTTTGAAAACCACTCACGCTGTGTGCAGCATGAAATAACACAGTGGTTGGAATTATCTTTGACTTTTTTTATTGAAACAACAATTTGTTTGGGCTGCATTGGAAACAGATAAATCAGCTGCCCCTCTCTTGTGTTTCTGACAAACCGTTAAAACAGTGTTTGCTGTGCTCTGAATTCTGGGACCTGAAATCTGAAGAATTACAGCTTAAACTGCCTGTGATACACAACTCTTAGAGTCAGCATGGATTGGAACATCTGTTAAACTGGAAGCATCTGTTCCTTAAGATGGACAAAAGACAGATGCTGTAGCAGTGAAACCCATGACTGTATTGAATTGAGAAAGTGTTCATTTTACTCTCTACCAATCCAACTTTTCACATGTACAAGGAAAAATGGGCCATTTATTCTTCAGAAAATGACATAGATGTTGATGCGCACAGCAACGGGGTGGCATCTGTGATTTTTAGATTTTTAAAATAACTTGAACTTCATGTCATTTTCCCAAACAAAGGCTTGTTTGCTGCTAACTCGTTTTTGGAACATTATGAAGTTTTTCACGAGGCGTCAACTTCAGGTTTTTTTTAGGTTGTGTCCATGCAAAATCATTGTGACTGTGCTGCAAAACTGAAATCTAGTCTCACAGTTGACAACATACAGAGACGCCAACGTGTTCTCATGGTGTCTGAACATATGTGACACTTCAGTGTCGAAGCCTGTCCTTCATGAGAAATATCATTCCATGTTAAACAGGCTTTCTGTGCATGCAGCACACAGTCTGAACATTGAGATTGTTTCCAGAGCTCAAAGCACTCACAGAGGTACACACACACACAGTTTGGCCTCACTTTGCTCTTCTGCGACAAATTGAAATGTTTATAAAAAATGCGCTTAAGACAGATTAGTTTAGACTCACCAATAATGTCTCCTCCAGCCTCTGAATGTAATCCGGATTTTGCCAAAACATGGATTACAGTGAAGTGCTGCTGCAGTGGACTGTATTATACTGACAGGTGTTTCTAATGTTTGGCTCCATTTACATTCATGAATGCAGTCCAGCACACAACTACAACTAACCTCAACAGTAAACATATAATTAACATCTCTAACTATATACGATTATAATCTTCATAAATACTGAAATAGTGGCAGATCTGTCATATTCAACTGCATTAAATTGTAGAGCTGTACCACAAAAGGCCAGGGAGTGATTATTGACATTACCGCTTACTTATCGCTCATTTATATGAATCAAAATGTATTGATCAACACGTGTCCCTAGACTCATTCAAAGATTCCAGGGCTAAGGCTGACCTCAGAACAGCCCCGGCATGCAGCAAATGATGTAGCCTTGTCTGGGATTTACACTCAACAAGATTCCTGATTTGGATTGGGATTGTAGGGGATTTCAGTAAGTGTCTAAATAATGTCAAAGGCTTTTTTCACGTGACTACACCGTGTCAGATGGAGCTTGACACAGCTGGTTGCCTGTGCGTGCAGTTACTGATTGTCTGTAAAGTCTCTTGTCCAGCTGAGACATCCAGTCTGACCCCTGAGTTCATAGTGAAGCAGGAAAGACGCAGAGTGTGTTATAATTGTACTTTAGCTGATTAATGATTTGGGGAAGCTGTTTGCTGTGTCGGGTAAGCAGAGAAGCTTAATGCTGAGCTTTTCAGAGCCCTCTCTTCAGCAGGGCTCATCATTGCTTGAACCAGCCGATTTTGGTACATTAAGTTAGGATATATTGCTTCTATAACTACTGTAGTTTCTTCAGATATAAAAATTAATCATCAAAATGAACCATAAATAATGTGTATTTTACACCAGCTGCTCATGACACGCCGTGCCCGCCGAAAAATGAAAGCCTTCTGCCAAAAGTATAATTATTCTGCTCCTCCATCGCAGCCTTCCTCTAACTTCCAGCCCAGAGAAGGTCTCAATACTTGATCCCTGAGATATTTTATCAGTTCAGTTCAAAGGTGCTTTGTTGGTTTATCTCCTTCATGCCATCTCTAAATGTCAGCACCACACGGCGTGATATCTGCGGAAATTGATGGGAAGTGACGGAGAGGGGATGGAAGAAATTTTTGGCCTAATAGCATAGTGCATTATTTATTTCTCACATTCAGAACCACATGAATGGAACACAGCAGGAAACAGCAGTGCTGGGCCCACCAACTCTGTTGTCTTCCCGCAACATGAAGATGAACAAAACACTGAGGATTGTGTTTTTGCACTTTTTGTATTTATTCATTTTGTTGTTCAGACAGAATAAAATCTTTTATTATGTCTGCATAGATGGAATACTCTTTCAAAGGCCTGTAGACCCTTAAACATGCTTCACCTTCTCTGAAAATCACTCTCCACTTGAATGAAATCATTCAAAACTTCCTGGATATTACAGTATGTATCAAAGTATCAAGCTCAAGCGCTGAGTCACTATAGATCTGAACCCTGGCAATTCCTTATCCGATGAACATGATCAATAATCCCAACGCAGGAACCTGTCTCACGTTTGGATGTCAGTCACACACAGAGCAGGATCAATCTCATCAGGAAGCGGAGCCGTAAACACACCGACTCGCGCGCCGACACTCACGGGTCGATGGATGCAGACGACGACTCGGCTCAGAGGATTTGACGTATCGAAGTGAAAATATTTCCACTTTTTCCCGTACTGATTTTTCACTTCCATCCACCCCTTGGGCTGACATCATATATTCAATCAATCAATGATATTATAAAGAGTAAACGCTGACCTGCTCCGTGTGGAGAGTGTGAGAGTGCAATAACTGTCATGATTCAGTGCTCCATAAAGAATTGGATACTTCAATCGGCAGATTTTGTGTGTGTGTTCTTCATGTGTACAATAAATATTTAGATTAACGAGAATCAACTCCAGAACTTGATATTATATTTTGATCACTCATTCATCACATCATTTTGATTTTGAAACAACTACATTTGGTTATTTTAAAACCTGGTCTGGGTTTGGAGACTATCTGGAGATATATCTATATTTATAAGATGCTCTGCAGACGGCAGATAAAATGACTGTACATGTACTAACTCAAATAAGCGTTTAGCGTATACTGTCATGCAGTCCTCAGGCTCAGCAGCCAAACTGGACTGTTCCGTTGCCTGCAGATTTAGTTAGCAGTTAGCTACTTTAGCATGTAGTTAGGCTCAAGCAGGCATGTCCAAAGTATGGCCCGGGGGCCAATCACAGCCCACAGTCAGATTTCATGCGGCCCACTGAAGCTTCATTTTTATGATATATTATTTATGGCCTGCTAGGATTGTCAGACACTGTACTGTATGGCTGGAAGATTTGGCTATTTTGGTTGACATAACGAAGCATTTGAACCTGTAAGGACATAACTGCTGCTGTTATATATCTGTAGATGTGACAGAAAATATTATTTTCTGAATGATCTTGTTAAAGACAAGAGCAAGAGTGATACGTATTAAACTTAAATGTTAACAGACTTTGCATTACTCATGATAAGTCATGTTTAGAATTGATATTTGTATCAACTTCATGCAAGTTTAACTTATTCCATACAATGTGTTATCTGACTCCAGATGAGAAAGAAAGGAAGAATTGTTTTTTAGATTTGTTCATGCCTGACTGGCTTAGATTTGGTTACATTGTCATTTAAAAAAACATAATTGTGACAATGAAAACAAAATAGTTATAGAACAGTGCATTTGTATGTAACTTTTATTGTTTATTTTTTTTATTTTTTTAAATGTTCGTATTGGCCCCCAGGCATCTTCACATGTCAAATCTGGCCCTCTTTAAAAAAAGTTTGGAAACCCCTGGGTACGGATGGGTACCTTTTACATTTGAACCGATACAGTATATATCGGTACCTGTTTTCGGTACTTTTTCGCCTATATGTGTGGTAATTAAAGTTATTTTGTATATAAATAAGGTAGTCAAATCTTCTGAACTCTGAAATCTGAAATGTGGAATAGGGCTCTAACTGACGAGACGCGACATGACGGTGCGTTCAGGTACCGAAATGTGGTACCGATTGACTTCACGTGAATCGATACTCGGTACTTAGGGGGGAATTCGGTCGGTATCAATAAAAGTACTGAATTCGGTACCCATCCCTACCTCCAGGCTAAAGCTATCTGTCCATCATAAACTGTGTAAATCTCAGAGTGTTGAAGCTGAGCAGCTGGAGGACATCAGAGGGAGCAGCAGCAAATATATTCAGTATAAAATACATAATTCTAAGATGATTTTAGAAAGTATATTATCCATGTCTTAAGTCTCTATGAACTCAAATAAGTATGAATCCATAACAGAGGCACACCTCGATGAAACCTCCTTCAGAGACAGTTGGACTTCTCTTTAAAGGTTTCTCTGTTAACAAATCAAAAATCATTGTTCTCTTTATCACCTCAATCAGCTGTTCCTCTATCTTCAGACTGGTTACTGATTTGCATCACACCACCTCTGATCAGCACCACTTACATCAAGGCTGTGTCTGGATACCCATGGGTCTTTTTGCTGTCACGGGCCAATTGGAGCGCAGCTCATAAACTGGACATTAGTCTCAAACGCAGACTGCATCAAAGTTTGATGAGCGTTTGATCAATAAAGCTTTGAATACAGAAACCTAGCTCTTGATTTAAAAAACAAAACAAACTCTTTTACAGGTGAGTTCATATTTGCCAGAGGTGATTTATTTCACCTCAAAACAACCCTGTCAGATCTCAGATCTGGGGGGATCGGATTGTTCAGTAGTGTCAGCTTGGTCTGTATCTGTAAGAATGATTAGATATTAATGTTAAAGGAGCTGACAACATCTTTTTTTTCTCTCAAAGTGAAGCAGCTGTCATGTCACCTCCATGCCGACTCATCAACATGACATCCTTGACTTAATTATTTGAATTTCCCCTCTCTCCTCTTTCTCACGCTGTGTCTCTTCTGGCTTCACCCCGTCTATAGATCAACCTTGCCAGAGCCCTCAAGTCTCCGACACATATCACTTTTGACTGGTGAATCAATAACTGAATTACTTTTATGAAACCACACCACTAGAAGTGATGAGGGCTCTGCGGCTGCCTGAAGCCAACCACTTAACATTTTTAATCTTGCAGGAGTTCAGAATGGATCAGCCAGTTGGGGGAAGAAGTGGAGGGAAATCAGACACCCGGATGTTTTTTAATTAGAGGCAGGAGCCAAACAAGCAATGTCAGCTGGGCCGCTTATCAACATTAGTCAGCAATAGTGAATGTACGTGGAGAAGGGTGGAGGCTTGGGAGGAGGTGGGATGTGCAATCGTACAGGTCACTTTAATAGACAGGACAAAAAAATGCATTAGCATTTGAGGCTGAAGCTGTTATCCACAGCAATTTACAGGAAGCTGACAGACAGACAGACAGACAGATAGACCGCTGACTGAGACTGAGAGATTCAGGTTGCATGTACAGGAATTTGACAGCACAGTTAGGTTCTCAAGATTATCAGGTCAAAAGACACACAGACTGAAAATGTAGTCAAAAATATTTTTCAGGTGTCAATTCACCAACATCATCATTTAATCAGCCCCAGAAGCCCCACCTGTCATGTCATGACTGATTTGAAAAAAAAAAAAAAAATCTAATTTGGTTAATTAGCGTACCTGCCATGTCGGATACATCTACTGATATCACTCAGACTGTAAACACAGATCATGATGACAGAATCAATCCCTCAATCAATAAGACATTATTTGTGTAGCACTTTTCATATTTTTTTTTCTTTTTAAAAAGTACACAAAGTGCTCCACCCCCCAGCTCCTTACTCCACCCCACTGTAAGCTAAAGACAACACAAACTGAGGAAGATCCATCTCATCATCTGGCAGAGAGGAAACACTGACAGCAAATTAAAAAATAGAATACAATAATATTAACCATAACAATAATAATAACATAATAATAACAACAATAACAACAACAACAACAACAACAACAATAATAATAATAATAATAATAATAATAATAATAATAATAATGAAAAAGAAATCATTTCTTGTAAAAATACTAGAATTGAATAATAATTAAGAAATACCAATTCAAATATAGAAATACACAAAATAGAATAAAAGTCAGAAGCATAATAAAATATACAAACAGCCAACAATAAAGAATAAAGGTTATGTTATATAAAGCAACCAACTAAATAATACAATAAAAGTGAAAATGATGTAACAGATTAAAATATATCAACAGACTAATGTACAAATAGAGTTAAAGTTAAAGCCAGATTAAAAATATGAACATTCTCTGCTGCCCTCAGGTCTTTAGGAAGGCTGCAAAGACACAGACTTTAGAGGTGACTGGGTCTTCGGTTCACCTTCATCAGCTCTCCATCTGACTGTCATTGTGTTATTACCGAATAAAACAATTCCAACATTTTCACAGGATCAGTAATGAAGCCACTAGAAGAGGACGAGCTATAGAATGAAGTGGTTACTCCTCGGTAAGCACTCTGGAAGCTGATAACCTCTGTGTGAACCAAACCATCAGTCGACACTCTCACTGGCCACTCTCAGACACTTCACACTCACTGTGGAAATGCTTATTGAAGGACGGCGGTAATTTTATACGTGACTATATTCTGTAATACACTTCTGAAATAAATCTACAAAAGTTATTCACTCGGATGGCTGGAGATTCATCTGGGAGCGATGACTATTTCCCCGTGTGATTGTGAGAATATTACAAGACGATATGTGTTCAGAGGAGGTCTGGGGATAGTCATGGATAGGGCCATAGGTGTCTTAGCAATGGAGTGATTATTCTTCAAGGAGCAAAGGTAAAGTTTGATAACCCACTTTTTGTCTTTTTTAAAATACTTTAAAATAATTTATCCTCACACAGTCAGGTGACATTATTTGAGCAGCCTACATCCTGTTGGTTCAGTCGCTGATCATTTCCTACAGCATGCTTTGGCTTTCAATCAGTCTATCAATACGTGAGTATGCTAACACACACACACACACACACACACACACACACACACACACACACACACACACACACACACACACACACACACACACACACACACATACACATACACACACACTGGAATATTCCTGACTGCATCCGAGACACCAAGGTATTTTTTAGTATCCACTGCAATTGGTGTGAGCTTCATTAGCGGTACATGAATCTCTGAACTGTAATGTTTTAATTGAATAAATACATTTAGAAACATTTAATACTTTTGAAACTACTTAAACTATGAGATCCTGATATGTTTTGTTTCAGTATCATTCCTTTCCATAGTCGTATTGAGTTCATGCAGGTTGCAGGCAATCTATGATTAGTTACAAACTAAAATGTGATGAGGAGCCTCCTGCGTGAACTGTGTGTAGCTGAACAGGTTTGGCCTATACTGTACTTTAATGTCTATCAGTATTTGGAGAGCTAAATATATTCAGAGGTGGTACACGTTGTATAAAGTTTGAGAAACACAGCACTAGACTAAACACAATTCGTCATCATGATCAGAGTATGTAACAGTGCTGACATTGGCTGTCCTGCCCAATCAAGGACGGCCAAAGATAGACAGGAAGGCAGGGCGAGAGATAGCAGACGACATGCTGCAAGGGACCACAGGCCGGAATCAAACCCAGGTCGTTGCAGCAAAGAGCCTTACATGGGGAGCTACCAAGGTTGACTCAAAGAGTGTAGAATAGATATTATATTTTGCATTTGCTCAGTTGACTTTATTATTTAGGACAGTAAAGTATAAAGACACAGAATGCAGAAACAACCACAGAATATCTTTCCAAAGTGTCTTCCCTATTTTAAAACATAACTTGGTGCCCATGGATTGGACACCATTACAGTGAAGCTTCATGTATCTGCTTCATGATGAAAGCGTATATTATTGGAGTGCTGACACTAAGCATGCACTTTCCCTCTACCACAGCTGTGATTTAACATTGCTTAATTAATTAACAACATGTCGTGATTAAAAATTGTTTTGTGTCGAGTAACCTGGAAATTCAATTAAAAGAAGATAACACCAGCTACTGCTACACTCCCCTCCCTGTGAGCCAGCATGTGTAACCCAAGAAATGTAATTATGACAAAACCAGCGTAATGAGTACACTCAACAGGACATTTTAATTCACACACCCTAATGTCAGGTTTTGTCTACAGAACAGCCTGAGTTCTCCCATCGTGGATGTGCTGCACGTGGTCAGAATGTTATCTGGAGGAGCAGAGTCCCCAGATAAAGATGGAGCTTGCACTTGGACCTTTCTTCATTCATGCTGTGAATATCTCATTCTGTCTCAGTACAGCGATGCTCTTTTGGTTTGAAATGTGAAGGCCACAAAGTGAACACATGACACCATCATGTTCTAGGACCACCATGTTATATATATATATATATATATATATATATATATATATATACACACTATATAACATATAAATGACCACAGCGTATGTGAGAATTTGTGCACATGGAGATGAAAAGCTGTAGAATGTGGATTACTATTTGCCAAATTGACAGTTCCAGTCTAATTTCAATGAGTCATCTGGTTGTAAACCAACAATTATTCATGTGAAATGAACATATGGTTGTTAGATGACACAGGGCATTGTCGAATTGAAGTTGCTGCTCCAGTGATCCAGCTCTGTTTGTTAGGCGCTCATTTATCAGACTGTGATGAGGAGAATGAACCTCTCAGTGTCTGACTTGTGAAACTGTCACACAGCATCAAAACGAGCGTTGACTGGTGTCTAGATTGACAAATGAGCTACAGTAAAAGTCATGTTTTACACTCGTCACTTATGATTTACATAATGACACGTCCTAATGCCTATTTGGCTACTCCTGGTCTACTAAAAGGATGGCACAGCAGAATTAGAATAAACTGAATGCAAAACAGAACAAAGCTAAATATCTAGCATGGTTACAGGCTTCAGGATGGAAACTGGCCCACATGATAGTACTGTATCTCATTAGTTAGCTACTCTCTAATTCTTTGACATATGCAAACACAAAATCCACATAGTATCAATACTCTGTTCCCCAGTCTTTGGTACATAGATTAACAAGACAGAGAGTCCACAGCCTTGCTAGCAGCTCTGTGGAGTTGTACTTTTTTCTGAATATAAAGATATTTCTCCAACTGCCAAAGATAACCACCTGCTGATCGAGGAAATATCAGGGAATCACACAAGTCAATAGTTTTCATTCTCTTGGCACCACACACGTCTGTATATAATTCATGACAATCTATCCAGTACTTGTTGAGATATTTCAGTCTGGACCAAAAGTGTTGGACAGACCAACAGATGGACAGACTGACTGACCGAGCTCGCCATCCCCAGATCCACTTAAAACACATCAAACAGTCAGTGCAGTCTGCTTATCAAGATTTCATTTTCCATTTCAAAGCCTATAGATTCAGATAGTGGCACCATACTGCAGACTGAACCTCTCTAAACCGTTGCCAGAGCTAATCAGAGTATTTCCATGACCACAGTATAAATGTTTTCAGTTATATTCCTGTCTGAATGCAAATGTGATGAAGTGTCATAAATATGCCTATGTCTACAGTTCTTCCTAATACATACAGATATTATCTTTGTTAAAATTGTACAGCCATGGTTGTTTAGGGAACTCAAACAGGCAGGGTCTTTCTCTTCCTGTTTTATGCTATAGCACTACGAACTGCAACAGCCAGACTACAGCTTGCTCATCTTTGGTTTGATGTTTGTGTCCTTAATCAGATGTGTTGGAAGTTCTTTTGTATTCAGGCAGAGGGACGGTGGCCCAAGTACACTTCCCTGTGGCACACCATAACTGCATTTGGCCAGACTGATTGACTGATTGGGAATACTGACTACATCCTTGTAGATAGGATTCAAACCTTTTCATTTCAACAATCAAAGCTGGGCTTCTTTAACTTCCAGTATAATACTTTGTGCTGAACAATAGCAAAAGCCCTTTTAAAATTAAGAAACACAGCAGCAATGACTTCCTGTCTGTTTGAGTTCAGTATCTTATAGAGGAACTATTTTGCACATTTTACATCTGTTACAGGTCTTGGTGAGTACTACTTTGTGAAGTGGCTACAGAGGGAACTGTATGAAGTCTAATAAATTGCCTCGAGTGATGTCACCTAAGTCAGCCTCAGTTTGGCCTTAACCCGAAAAAATTAATCTGTGGATGTGAACCTATAAAGAAGTGAATTTACTCCTTATCACTACTGCAGGCAGGATGGAACATATACTGTATATATGCACCCACACAGTATATGTTCCGTATATATATATATATGAATTATGGCCAGGGTCTGTGTGCCACCTCATGTGTGGAGACAGAGGTAGGAAGTGTTTGTGCTTCTCAGCATGTCATCTACTTCATGCCTAGAGTTTGCTCATGTGCCGTTAAGTGTGCAGAGAAGAGGATGGGGTTTCTAGTGTGGGTGTCTGGTGACAGCAGAAAGAACAGGCCTTGGGCCTTTCTGTGGGTTCCACTGTTGGAGGTTACCCCAGGGAAGAGAAGGGGGCAGGGGAAGGAGGACCCTCTGCTGTTCTGTAGAGCTAGCAGGCACAAGAAGAGGAGAGAGCAATCAGTTATATTCCAAGAGGTGTTTTCACATCTTGAGGTGAAATGACTGCCGGCCAATTGGGACTCTGTTATAGGAGCAGGGGGTCAGACATGATAAACAAGACTTGTCTGGTACTGTGGTAAATTTCATTTGAGTCTCATTTTATGTGGTCCTATAGCAGAAACAAATTGTTATATTCACTACAAAATTCTCAATCAAGCTTTTATTCTGCTGCATACATAAAGGGTCAGTCAAGTATAATGTGGCTCTCGAAGGTTAATTGGCTTAACCTTCTTCTTAAATGACTACAAAAGAACTACTTACTCCAAAGTGTAGTTTCAGCCACTACACAGCGGTAGTTTTATCAATTTGTGAAATTATAAGAACATTTTTTTTTTCCATTATCTTTTTTAGTATACCAGACAAGAAGAGATCTGTGAAAATATTCACAGTTAAGATAACACTGTACTTAACACACAAGAAGGAAGCGGAATGGCTCAAGAAACACAAGGGGTCAGATGATCGGGTCATAAAGGAATTTTAGCATTGTGATGTTTCTTTTTAACATAATCTCTTAATACTTCTAAAGGAATGCATCCTGTTGTCACTTTCTCTATTCTACAAGTTGTCATCATACACAGCTATACAGCTGTCGTCAGCTACTAGAGATGGCTTTGTCACAAGCATATGCTGTTTTGGGGCTGAAATTACTGATGATGTTAATTTTCTTGAAAGTACAGTCAAGTCATTATTTTTGCCTTACAGATAATTTGCACTTTAGAGCTATTAGCAATTGCTATTGAAAGACCCCTAGACAACCCCCAGTGACCCCACTTAACCTCCGTTATTGCTCACAGTGTCAAGTGATTAATATGATAGGTTAAACGAGTCTAATGTGCTTATTCTGTCTAATCTGTCACATTCAACTCATCATTTGTTTTAGTACTTACCCACCCACTGTAGCTTCACAGTGGTTAGGCTGAGATTTGTGGCCTCATTTATCACTGCAGAGCAATTCGAAATGTATGTAGAACCGTTCTAACAAAGACACTGATGATTGTTATCACACATGCTAAACACAAAACCACAGATTGAACAATGATGAATCTCACCTGTTTTGTTGTACATCCATCTACTTATGCACATATAGCCACATCTCTCTGAAAGTCTTAGTAGATGAAGAGGTTAATATCCTTTACCATAAAGAGTGTGTGTCAGAAAGCTTCTCAGCATGTTCCTAACCTGTGGACGTAATTCTGCATTGTTCCTATGATTTAGTATGTCATATTGAGTTCCACAGCATTTCCATTATTTGTACACTTCATTTATTGCCATACAATTAGCTATTATGAGTGAATGCGGTTAGACAGCAAGTATTGTGGTGTGCATAATTTCTCAAGATCACTCCCCACTGATAACAGTCTGTTGTTACCCATATAATTAGACTGTATACTGGTGCACATTCTCCTTTCCATTAATGTTTCATAGCTGAGAATCCAAGATAACCACAGAAATAAATGGAATCCTGCTAAATTTCAAGATTTTCCACAAGAGGCTTGTGCAAAGATAGCCTAAATGGAGATATAGTATGAGGACAGGTTTGAAAACTAATAGATATCAGGCACAAAGCACTTCAGTGGAATTCATAGATTACAAATTTCAATTTGCATTGTAATTACTGCGTTACAGCAACAGTTTCAACATAAAAAGAAATATACATAGTAAAACAATTCTAATTAATATTACAGGTGTGTAAACCCAAATAAACCAATGTTAACCACCCCCTGTCCACCTGTATCAAACAAAGAGAGAGAACAAGGTAGAAACTATACTTTACCCACCTTTGTATTTAATACTGCACCTCTAGTTTCATGTTCAGCAGTGACTTTGTGACAACAGCTGCTATACTGGCTTCTAGTGCACGTCCTTCCTGTTAGCTTTAACAAGTCTGGCCAGTATCCTCTGACCTTTTCTGGTGACAAAGTGTTTTAGCCACATAAACTGCCGCTAACTGCATTTTGTTTGTTTGTTTGTTTATCACATCACTTCCTGTAAACTGTAGACACTCTAGTGAATGAAAATCTCAGGAGTTTCAGTCCCATGACATTGAAGCTCCTGTGTCTGGCACCAACAATCACAACACATTCAAAGTCATGTAGACGAGACATCTACATCATTTTGATATTTAGTCGAACAATAACTGATCCTCTTGACTGTGTCTACTGTACATGCTGGGTTGATTGAGCTACAGCCACATGATTTGATGTTTGGAGAAGCAGGCATGTAGTAGTTTTGGCTTCCTTCAAAATAGACCATTCTCACATGACATCTCATGAACTGGGGTAGCAGAAACACACAACTTCAATCAAATGATATTAAATCTCAATCAAACAAGTCTTCATCAAGATTGGCATCTTTCTCACAGAGAATAAGCAATAATTCACAGGTGTGTTGGACCCTATCACTAGACAAAACTATAACAGGAATGAATGATTTAATAACTAAATAAATAGAAAGAAGCATAATAATTGAATCTAGGTAATGCCTAGTTGTTGGTTGGTCAATCAAATGCCTTTCTCTTAATTTTTTGGTAAATAGCCACATCATAGAGTTGTTCTGGCTATGATTTAGCTTTGTATTAGCTTTTTTTAATATGTGCATTTATGTGCAGATATCTGTTTATAAAGATGAGTCTCCTGGAATTCGTGCGTATGAAGTAGCATATTTAACTGCAGAGGAATCTTTTTTCCAGATATCCGATGGCTACACAGGAATCCCAGAATCACTGACTTCACCCTAACACTAATCTCATGGAGCCAAATAAATAAAATAACGAGACGAAAGACAATACATTTTCAAATTAGTAGCTTCAAATTTCCATCCTAATTTAGTGCAAGTTTTAGCCAAATAACCAGAAAATAAACCTGATGTAAATGTGTAATGTAAAATGCTAATTTATGTCTTCCCATCAAGTGGTACATCAAGATAGAAGTTGTTGGTGCTGGTCCTTCAGATGATGCCATTAAACCACTGCAGAAGAAGAGGACGTAATGAGATGATGAAATTAAAGAATGCCAGTCAAAGCTCAAACGTTGGAAAACCATGTGGCTTTTTGTTACATTTGTCAATTTAAGGGAGGTTAGTCTTCTCATTGTGCTCCACACAAATCTGACATTTTCTGTTGATTTCTAAATTTATTATACTTTTACCTTAGCAAAGCACAAACTTTGTGATATTATATATCTTATATACAGATTAAAAATGTACATCAAAATTAGTGTATGGAAAGAGATTTTTGTCATGATTCCAGTGTTCCAAATGTAGTGACTTCTTTTCATTTTAGGAACATGCTAAAAAACTGTTAAACTTCTCAATTTGAACAAATAAACACACTTCAGTTTGAGCTGTTCCTGACACCCGTTATGTTTTTGGAATATCTGTTGGCTTGTAAACATGACATCACACCGCTTTTGCAGGCAGGCATAAAACTAGTGACATTAAATTAAGAAAATTAATGAAATTTGGTCAGAGTTGATCAATATGATAGAAAATTATAAGAGCATAACGAGTCCAGCTTGTAAGCAGACAAGTCTGGGAGCCTCTGGGTGTAAACACTGTGGGGATAAATATTGTTTGGCTCTCGTATAGAGCTGTAAAAGTGAAACAGTGAATTGGCCCATATTTTATGACATGAGCACACGCTGTGTACTACATTAAGAAATTAATTCCCTGCAGAAAGACAGATACTGGTCGTCTAAAGTCAAGGCTGACTCATTTAGTTGTAGAAGATGAATTGCATCGGTTATGACAAAACATACAACCTACATATCATTTGTGCAGCGCCTGCAAATGTTATATCACTCTTTATGGTTAATTCAAGCAGAGTAGAGAACACCAAATAAATCATGGCAAGTTATAGCCATTTGCATGAATTATTGAATTAAATTTCGTAAGGCGTATGTTGTGACACAGTGGTATTTGGCTTGTGCTTTAAATTGATTCACAATAGAGGACTGCTTACTTCTATCATGCACTTCTCCACTGGCCTTTCTCTTCAGAATCTCACTTCTCTCTCACCTCTCTTGCTCCACTGCTGGCCTTGTTACTCTACCTTCACATCTCACTACAACTCTATGTTTTACTATATTTCATTTATTTATTTTATTTTCTATGTATATTCATATCTGTTCTATGATGAAACCTATGAAACACCAACAGGAAATGACAGGCTGCTTTTCAGATTTTATGAAATGGACTTGATTAGACTGAACCTCTAAATGCCAGTGAAAGTAAGCCATGCACCAACAGATGCACCATGTTATATATCAGACACAATAAACTTACAAACACCATCCTATGTGTCCAATCAGTATGGAAAACTTGAAAAAGCTTTGACCGTTTGGCAACTGTCATTTCTTGAAGTTAACCCAAACGATGTCTGTGAAGGTTTACAGAAGGTTCACATCTTTCTTTGAAAAAAGTTAAATCCTGGGCAACTGGACTTGGCTGTAGATCCATGAAGACGTTTCACCTCTAATCCAATCTTCAGTTCTGACTGAAGGTTCTGATAGGATGAAGAAGCCTCTTGGATTCTTCACAGAGCTACAAACCAAACGTCAACCGTCAGTGTCAAATCGGAAAACATTGTTTCGTTTTTTTGACTTCCCCAGTTTCCTTGACAATCCTTCACTGTTTTTGTTTTAATTTTTATAGTTGATAAAACTCATCTGAGTCTGCTGGACTACCCCACCATTGGTTCAATGATATAAACAGCCTCCTGACCCTAGCAGCAGGTTTAGTAGAGCCCTATATTTGGCCCATATACTGTATATAGGACTGATGTGTGATGATAACAACTATTAAATGGCTTGGTAAGTCACACTGGGTTCACTATTAGGAAGGCGCAGACAAATAATTACCATCCTGGTAATATGTATCATCATGGAGGCCAATTACAAACAACATATCTTGCAATTTAATTGGATGGACTTGTTAGAATTGAAAAATATGCATAGAAGAAATAGCCTATATATTAAAAATGCAGCCTTCTCGCATAAAATAGTGACCGTGACATGTCAAGTGGGAAAATAACTTGCTTTAATAACTTTGTTCTTTTCACTCTATGCTCACAGAGGATCTGCTCTCAGACTGCTGGTGAATATGTTGCTGTAACCCAACACCAGTCTACAGTGTGACTCCACGTGGTTTTTTAATGGCATCTTAGACTTAGACTTATCCTAACAGGAGAATCATCCAGTGTAAATAAAGGAAGACCACAGCCTATCCCAATGACACGTGACCTTTAGCATGCAACATGAGTAATGGCAGGAAGTAACCAAGGGCAACGCTGTCTCTCGTATGTTACATCCATATGCATCTACCTATGGTGATTTACGTTCACTGGCAGTGCTCATTTCTAATTCAGAAAGTGGAAAAGCAAAGTAAACGTGTGGAGCTCGGTGTGATGGATGGGTTTACATTGCTTTCAGCACCAGCAGTCTGGGTTCACCTCCTCTCTCCATACATTGTTGCCTAAAAAAACTAGAAATGATAGATTCTACAGGTACAATAAATTGACAAAATTATGAAAACAGTCCACTCATATGTGACTGATGAATATTGAATATTCCTGAAATGTTTTCCAGCAGATGTTGAACCTGGTTGCAGGGATTTGCTCCCATCCAGCCGCAAGAGCATTTGTGAAGTCCATCACTGATATGAGGCCCAGCCTCAAGATTAGGTCATGCAGGTGTTGCATTGTTGAAGTGGTGTATACAGTATTACCTTCAGGCCCCCTAAGGACCATTGGAGAGTTGCCCACTTTGGCTGGTTGTAATCTCTATAAACAGACATCTGTAAATGAATGCAGAATCTGTAAGCAAGGGACCAAGATTTTGGCATCGGAAGGGTTCTGGTTTTATTTTGCAGTCTGAGTAGTAATGACCAATCATGTTTGAGTGGGCTTTGGTTGCGTGCAGCTAAATAATCCATGTGGAAAGCAAAAGAGGCGGAATGCATAGTCTGAAATGCAATCTCTGAGTCCATCACCTATGATCTGATGATGATTCAGCTTTTTTTTTTTTAAATATATCTTCATTCATATGCAGATATGCAATCTGTCCATACAGATTAGCTGGAATGTGTGTCTTCATCATCCTCACATGTGAATGTTTCTAAGGAAGTCTTAGGTCGGATATCCGTTATCTGTTTCCTGGATTTTAATTAACTGGCCGTTTCCCCCAGAGGCTAAATTGCTGTCAGGCAATAGCCAATGGTTACTACCAAGTCAAACTAAGAAAAACAGCCCTAAACACTAAACTGTGTGGCCATTGTGTCCATGTGTATTTGTACAAATGACAGAAATAACATTTCCATATTTATCCAAAATAGTTTGCTATTGGATAAAGATTATGACAGTACATTTGTAAGAAAGAATAAATGAATGCAGGTTAAACACAGCTATGCAAACATGGCCAGCCTGTGCACACATTCAAAGCCAAATATGTCACCATGTTTCTCTTTGATTGCAAACCCACCGTTTTGCCTGTGAGAACATGCCAAATTCAGTATGCTGGCAGTCCCTAGATGGAAGAGGCTTGGTCAAAGCTAAGGACATATACTGAATTGAAATTGATGACGAATAATAACATATAATAGATTTTCTTATCTTTTGTGGGACCTTCAAGCTCTATGACACCACCTGTCATTGTTGCAATGGTAACCAGTGCCTGAGCCCTGCACTCGAGCGAGCGAGCTGTGCCGAGAGCCCATTTGACTCTCTGAAAAGAAAGGGATTATGGCTCATAATTGACAGAGGGTAACAGGATTTGGTAGGATTTATTGCCATCTGAGCACATCCTTGCTCTGATAGCCCACACTGCCTGACCGGCTTGCTCTCCAATCCATTGGCTGTCCAACAACAAGATCTCCTCCAGAGTGCTGAAGCCTAATATCGGCAATCATGGCTCAGTGTTCAACAAAATGCTTTTAATTCTGAACTGTCTTTGGACGTTACAATAAATGGGAGGATTAAGCGATTAAATACACAAGTGAGAGTGAAGTCTGTGATTATTCACAAGGAAGAAGGATGGGAAGGCAGGGAGACATTGACTTGAGAGTTGTAGGTCAAACTGAAAACAGCCGGTCATTTTAAGAAGCTGCTGGGCTGAGCTGAGTGGCTGTCTAAGTGCAGAAATTAGTGGCCTTTTGTGCTTGGCAATTACGCACTTCAGCACGTTTCTCCCTCTTCATCGCCCATACACATGCAAACACACATGTAGACAAATATTTTGCAGTCACAGGTGCATACGGAGTCAAGAGCCATGCAGCATCATCCAGCCTCTCTGGGATCCTGAAGTGTCCAGGAGAGCAATCCAGAGCCAAGAAGGGAGGGCAGCAAGCCAGATTGACCTTGTCTGCTCTAACAGGTCGAGTAGAATAAATGACAGAAAGGTGAACATCAGTCTTCAGGGCCGTGGCAGATTTAGGAGTGATGATTTCCACCCTCCCTCCCAAGTCTACAGTGTGCAGCGAGAGGCCTGGCATTCTCTGTTCCGAAGCCTACAATCCGTTAGATCCTCATTCAGCAAAGCCAGAGTTTTCTTGGCTGCGCTCTCACCTGCAGGATTGTACATCAGATACAGCTCATTTATCTTCTGAAGGCATAGACCCAGTGGGAATGAGGTGGACAAGACCACAGGAATACTTTAAATGGAAGAAACGGAGGATGGGAGAAGTGGCAACACAAAACTAAAAGATTTAAAAAAAGATTATAGAGAAATATTTGTATTTTTCCACAACGCAAGATGACTGTATGCCATCAGCAGGGGGTCAGTAATGTGAGTGCAGCAATCACTGAGCCATTTCTGACTTTCCACTTAAATTATTGGCTTTTTCAACTTTTCACCAACAACGGAAGTGGCTACTATTATGAAAAACCTTTAGTGCTGCCAAAGAGCTACCATTGTACCATTTCCTAATCCAATATAGACATATCATCACATAGCAGAAGATATGTAGCAAAATGGTGTGGTGTGACATATAATTAAAGACACAGGCCAGAATCAAACCATGTTAATGTAAATGCAATGCGCTATGCATTAATGACTAGTGCACCAATGTGGCTCACTGATTTTTGTGGCTGAATTGTTTTTAATCATTTTTGGACAATTTGTTTAACTGGCGGTTCATCTCTATTCTGGTCTCCACCATAGACTGTATAAATGATGGACGTATTCTCTGTGATGTCAGCGAGTTGTTTTAAAGATGAGAATGTGTGGCTCTGGCTGCCAGCTTGGCGTCCTGTCTCTGCTCCTTCCCAGCTATTCAAAAAATGTGAAAGATGTGGAGCGTGAGTGGAACTGAGGAAGGCTAAATGAAGCCTGATTGGTCAAATAACCCACCTGTCAATCAAAGCAGCCACACCATTAATTCTGCATAACTTAATGCCTTAATATCATTTGAACACTTCACAGGCACGGAGGCTGCAACTTCAGATCCACCAAATCCTAAAAGAAACATCTGTTCATCTGTGTCTGTCTGATGTTGGGTGCTTGTCAGGTAGGGTACAGGGCGCAAAAACAGCCTGTAGAGCTGAGGTGAACTGCAGAGTTGATGATAATTATTTGTAGGTTTGTCACTATGAGCAACACACACATTAATCCCTCTGTTAATGTGAAAATACAGATTAGTGCAGCTTTAATGTGATTGTAAATCTTTGTTTAGGACGGCCTAATAGCCATGCAGTGTTTAACATGTTTTTAGAAGAATTATGACCAATTAAAACTGCCCATAACTAGTTTAGAAACCATATGACCCAGGGTTTCTTCAGCATCTATTGTCTGTCCCCAGCAGTGCCTAAAACTCCCTGCCTTTTCATCTGAATATAGATTAGACCCTTTAAAAGGTTTTCACCTAGAGACTAAATTGGTGTATTGATGTTCAGTTCTCATAGAATATTTAGGACAGAGTTGGTGAAAGTAAAGAGAAACAAGAGTTCCAAACGGAGATGATGCACTGCATACTACTGTATACTCATAAAAGTGACAGGCAGAGTGGAGGCAGCCCTTTATCGCTCTTTGGAAACTCAGCCTTTAATAAACTTAGCGAATTTGCATTACAGAGACACAATTAAACCCAGTGCAAGAATGGATAGAGATGTATTATCCATCAGCCTGTGGGAGAGCCGGTTGTGGTAACGACATAAAAATATAACAGTAATTACAAATGAAGGCAACGGCACGGAAATGAATCAATCAAGCTGTCCTTGTTTTGAGATGCAGTGGCTTTCGTCGATGTGTCGGCTGTTAGGGAGAGTGAGGCTCCTGTAGGACACATCCATCAGCTTAGACAGCAGCCAACCTGTGATGATGGTAAACAAAGCAAGAGTGTCAGGTGCACTGAGACACACTATGAAATACAAACTAATAAGAGCTGAGAAGGAAAGTATCTGAAGGAGAGGCTACACCTACAGCCATATTTTCTGAGTAAAACAACAGTTGACTAATGTGTTTAAATCAAATGGAGCTTGAATAGAAGTGCCTCGTCCCTTCTAAATGTGACACTGCAGATCCACTGATCCAGTGCAAATTGAATTCTGGGTCTAATTTTGAATTTAAAGTGCACTCAAGGAAACACACACACATATACACAAACACATACACATGCTGATATAATGAACAATTTAAACAAAACACAGTGCTGGTCCCATGGAACATGAACATGAAATACCTGAATAAAAAAAATGAATGTAGACACAGTGACGTCACCCACGAGTCTCTGAAGAGCTGATGTGAAGTAACCATCCACCTTTGGTTGGAGCAGAGGCGGGCTGAATAAAGCCTGTTTACTCAAACAAGGCACCTGTGATGACACGCACCTGTCAATCAAGGCTGTAAACATGTTTATTTCTGATGTGAAGTTGGACATTTGAACATGGGGACTTATGGAGACTGACTCATTTCTGGAGCCAGCCTCAAGTGGACATTTGTGGAACTGCAGTTTTTGGCATTTCCATGCGTCACAACTAGGGATGCACCGAAATGAAAATTTTTGGCCGAAACCGAATAAAAATTAAATGGTTGGCCGAATACCGAAACCGAATATGAAATGCGGTTGTTAAATTTTTCACTATTTTTTTTACTATTGCATAAATAGCCTAGAATAAATTTGTAGACATGTTTTTTCAAAGAAAGTAAATGTTTATTTAATATCCTTCAAATATTCCAGTAGAATTTCCAGTTAGTATAATTATTTTTTCATTTATACTGTTAGAAAGCCCATGTTGTTTTAATCACTGTTAATTTGTTCTTGAAAGAAATACTATTTAGTTTTATTATATTTACGGTGAATTTCCATTTTTCCCACGTTCATGAATGCATCATAGTCATTCCGACGGTCATTGAACGCACCTCCCATGTGTGAGACGCTGTAGTTTAGAGAAAAGTATATAGCTTCGCTAAAGAGCAGTGTATGATGTGTTTCTTGCCTGTGTTTTTCATATATCCTGCATCGTGGGTTTATTGTGTGTGAATGAGAAAAGAATCAGCAACCCTGGCCAGATCACCGCGCACGTTGTTTCATTGCATCAATTGCGTCACGCCACTATTCGGCCACTTCACCGAAAGCCGAAATGTACTTTTGGGCCATTTTCGCCCAAGAGATGCTGGCTGCAGACCTCCACTGTCAGGCACCTACCTCCACTGTCACGCACCTCCACTGTCAGGCCCGGAAATGAACGGGATACATTTCAAAATAAAACTGCAGACGTCCACTGTCAGGCCCGGAAATGCAAGGGACACATTTCAAAATAAAATCGTGAATTTGTGAATGCACTTCCGGTTGAATTGTTTTCCTCACAAATGAATTAATTAGTAAAAAATGACATAAAATCTTTCAATTCCCGGTCTATGGTATATATTGTTTTTATAGTAAACTATTTCGGGATCTGGTTATTATAGACACAGATTAAATGTTAAATATAAATATTTCAATATTTATCATCACAGTAACAGTGTTACACACATTAGTAGCTGTAAACACTCAGCATTAGAAAAATACATACGTTGGTTTGGTGCTTACATAAGGAGTAAACATTTATAATCATCACTTTAAAAGTTACATACGTTTGTTTTTGGTGCCTGTTTGTTTCCCAGATATATTAGTGTGTGTGTGAATGGGTGTATAGACATTAACTTAATGAACTTTGTAGAAAGGCGCTTTATGAAGTTCAGTCCATTTCCTTGTATTAGTTTCCCGGCAGATCTGCCCGATCTAATATGGCGGACCCGTTTACGTATCGCGACCAACGACCAACCCGCTCAATGCGGCGTCTATGTATATATGTCTATGGTCACAACCCACTAGTCAACCCCGACCCAGAGTCCAATATAGAGAGTCAGCAGTATGAGTAGCATTGTTCAATAAAGGGAAATATCCCAGATTTCTACACACAGCTGTTGTGGAGCACATAATGCATGTGTGAAAAAACGCTGACGGAGCCGTGTGACGTCTGGTAAACGTCCTCGAGTGTCACTTCAGTCAGATGAAAATAACAAACATTCTACTGGTGTGGAGTCAGGAAGAAGTGAACTTATCAGACATGTGTAGCTGCTCCTCCTACTGCAGACTAGAGGCTCCAGGCGACACGAGCCACTACTACTCTGAACTACCAAACATCTACTGAACACTTTAGAAGGGATGAGAGGAGTAGGCTAGTACCTGTCAGGCTCAAAACACCTGAGAGTCAATGGAAATGGCAACTACAAAGCTGTCACAACACAAACACAACATGATACCTCTTGGTCCTGCTGCATCAGCTGTGAGCATTTTTACGTGTTTGTCCATTAAAAGTTAGAAATTGTTAATGTTTATTGTACAATCAATGAATAACAAAACGGTATGATGAATTAAACACTATCTGAACACATTTTACCATAATGTAAATGACTTGTATTGCTTGTTAGAGACATTCATGTAAATTTATTGTAACTGTAAATCAACTGAATTTGAATTATACTTTCATTTTTAAAGTGCTCTTTGCAGTATGGTTTCTTTTCACAGGAATAGGAGTCAGAAGACGATGAGTGATTACTAAATTAATTGCATGCATACGGGACAGTGCTGTCACTGCTGTGACAAGCCGTCAGATAAACAGGCTGCATCAGAGGAGCAGATTCATGCAGAACACAGCACGAGCTGATCCTCGTCTCAGGTCTTTACTCATATATGTACAGCTCATTTACAGCTGGCTGGTAATGTGTCCACTTACTAATTGACAAATGATATCATAACCACACTTCAACAGAACACACAGGTCATGTTTATGTTCTTTTCCACAATGAAGGCAACTGTGTTATTTATGCAAAGTTTGCATAGAAAACATTTTGACCCTTTCTATAAAACATAAGCTGCTTCAGTGTACAAATATTAAATATTATAAATATTATAAACTAGCAAATGATCCAACAAACTAATACTAATATGTATTGTTATATGCCAGACCATGAAATCAGCAGGTATCTTATCACTACAGACTGAACTAGCTGTGCAGTTCAGTGTGTGGCATTTATTCAGCTTGGAAAACTCCATAAGAGATCCAAACACGATCTACAAAGCTTTAATGTTAGTGTTATATCCTTGTGTATTTCTCTTTTTTCTGGGTGGCCGCCGACACCTTCTGCTGCCGGAGGTAGTCCAGGAATGGCCAATTGGCCAATCAGAGCCAATTATTTAAACTTGAACCGCTGAACAGTGAGGGCAGCTTGTGTCTTGTGTTTAAGTTTGCCTCAATGACACCACAGTGATACATGATACCTGCTCTAATCAATGTTTTAAACCCCACCGGCTCCGAGATGGTCCGGTTCAGAAAAACCAACAAAAGCAAAACAAATGAACTACGTAGCATATTTACACATGTAGAAGCATACATAGAAGCACATACACCAGGAAAATGACCAAATCTAAGCAAGTAAACAAAGTCTGGCGGACTAAACGCTTTTGAAATGCTTTCGTGGGTTTTGAAGTGCCATGCAGGACGGACCAAAACAGAGGCGTGCCCGGTGGGGTTTTTGGGTAAATCAGATTGTGTGTGTTAACTGTTGTTAACTCCTTCGTTGCTTTGTGGAGGTTTACCATCACTACAGGGACTGTGCTAGGTGAACATTAGCTTATTTTGCAGTGACTTACACACACCAGAGAAGGTTTTTGTTAGTCTCTAGTTTTAGGGGTGCTGTTTTGATGTGTTAGTGAGGTTTTTCTTTCTCGTTCGGTTTTCATTCAGTCAGCATAGGCTCTGGTTTAGAGAGCTTTCTTTTTGTTATATTTATTTGTTTGTTTGAAACAGCATCCACTCACCCTTTAGTACCTCACCTCCTTTTGTTAGTTTGTTAGTCTACTAAATTGAATTTTATTCAATAAATAATTTAGTTTACACTAGGAAAATCTGTTTTTTATGTTACTTCATCTTACCCCTTAAGCTGGGTCGTAACAGTTAGTTTGCTGAGACTAGACATCATCACTGCTGCAGGTCTAAATCAAAATCTGAATCTGAAGACAGTTGACATGTATGTTGTTTGACAACTGTCAGTCAATTTGAATAAACTCATCAAAATGTATTAAGTAATGAATACTTAATGAACTATTGGGATTTTTGGGGGGATATTTCCTCTAAAATCTCTAATTAGTTTCATATAAATCCAGTTTGTGTACAGAGCTTACAGGTAGAGTTTTGGCGAAATTAAAGTTCAACAATGCCAACTTGAAAAACACCAGTGTGGGGGAGACCATGAGATACCTGAAAACTCTGCTCAGTTTTCAATTAGCAAACTCTGGAGATTCCGATGAAAGCAGCAGAGAAAGCAGCAGAGAAAGCTAATAAGGTGATGATCTTTTCTTTCTTTCTTCTTCCTTCACATAACTTAAACAAACAATTAAACTAGGACTAAAAAAAGAACAAGAGACTTTTTCTTTGTCATTTACTCTCTTGGTGGTCCTAAGCAGCTTAGCAGCTTACTTTTCCCAGGCCCCAGGCTGCCTTCGAAACTATTCGATAATATATTTTTTAAACAAAGTGTTTAAAATGCGACACGGAATGGTCAGATCTCTATCACAAAATTGAATTTGCCAGTGACTCTTTGAGATGGAATAAGTTTTGAAAGCAGTGAACCTGCAGTCAGTACGAAGTGGGCATTTCCTTATAGGCAGCAGAAAAACACAGAAGCTTTGAAACCACTGTTCTGTCTCTCTGTGTTTGCAGCTTGAAACATTCTCTTCTCTTTTTTTTCTGCTGAGATTGTGCTTACCGTACCGGCTTTCCCATTTGCCTTTGCAGTCTGCATTGACATATTTCTCGCACTGTGCTCACTTTGCATTCTCTTTTCTATGCCATTAAGCCCACGTTAGATAGTGCCGTAAAATGCTCCCATGCTTTAATCCCGGAGAAAAAAAGAGCTGGGATATAAAAGGCATTTCATGAAGGTACTTACAGTAGCAATCTTCGACTGCCTGTGTCTGGTGGTGCCATTATTAAATTGTAAATCTATTCACTTCTTCAGCATGGCTTCATCAGTAGGTGTGGGATATCTGGGCAGAGGTCAAAATGAATATAAAAAAAGAGAAATGCATTATGTTGCACTATCTAAAAAGTGGCCTGTTTCCATATAAAACCACACAACACTGAGACTGCCAGCCTGAGATATTAGCTACAAAATGGCTCTTCCTCGTGCTGTTCTCTGAGAGGGTTTCGGCATCTCTGCGAATACATTTGAACTGGCTCTCCAACACTTGTCTGACCCAATTTAAATGACATGTGGAGAAGAGCGAGCGGGGGGCATTTAAATGCAGGAGATGACAACATGTTCGCCCCCGCATGTATAGACTGTGTGGCTTTCTCACTGCGTTTTCACACCACAGCTCTCCTCCCTCTCTCCCTACTCGCATGCTCGTCTCTTCTTCACACTCTCTTTTTTGTTCACTTTTCTTCCCTCTCAGTCTCTGTCTCTCTCTCCCCCTCTCTTTTTCCTCTGGTTGTTACATTAGCATAATGCAGCCTTTGCCTGCCAGGGAAGGGGAGCGTATCCGGCCCACACTTCCCTCAGTCGTAGCGTGCCAACCACGGCTGTATATACTGTCGAAAGGCTCACAGAGACGGCAGCAAACCCTTTCTCTTCACATATGGAACGGCGTTGACAGGATTATAATTAATGGAAAACAGGGGACCCACCGTGAACTTGCAACAAGTTAACTTTGTAAAGATGCATTTGGAAAGAAATCCCACACAGTCCAGTATGGCTCGGTTAAAGTGCACGTAACACATAGTGCCTCATTTGCATCGACTGCAGGAGTGTGTTAGCTAACATGTCATGATACCAAGGCGGAGGCAAAAAACAAAAAACACATGAAAAACACTGACAGTCTGTCAGCTTGAAATTAGGGTAGTTTATCTCAGTCAAGTGCAGTTCTGTGATATCGAGCATGACAGATTTCACATTTCAGCATGGAAAACCATTATATGCTTCAAATATATAACCCCAAAGGGTCATTTAAAAAAATATATATATCTATAATCCCAACATTCACAGAGCAAGGTCACAAAGTGCTTTACAAGAGCAATATGTTAAAAAAAGGAAAAAAAAAAAAACATACAACAACATAAAGAAGCAAACGATAAAACATAAGAAACAATGGAATATGAAAACAGTTGACTGCAAGAGAAAGACCACTTTGAATAAAGAGCACTCAACAGCGTCGGAGCCACCACTCACAATTACCTTTTGTCATGTATTACTGTAGGAACAACCAGTAAGGTTGGAGCAGATACGAGTTGTACGCTGGTGCCTGACCATGCAGGGCTCTATGTGAAAACAAGAACATTAAAATCAGAATCAGAATCAGAAATACTTTTTACTGAATTTTCTAAATTCTGATTCTGACTCTTACTGAATTCTGAACTTCATGGGAAGCCAATGTGAAGATAGTATGGGAGTAGTTATTCTTGTGGATCTGGTCAACAGTCTTTTTAAATTGTGCAGAGATGACTTGAAAATGGGACTACAGTAATCTAGTTTGGATTTATAAAAAGGGTGAAAGATCATCTGTAGTTGACGTTGTGAAACAACCATGGCAGAGTTTCTCAAGAAGAAGAAGCAGAAACGGGTGAGTGATTTTTGTTGTTTGAAGTACATAGACTGCTCAAACATCACACCAACATTTCTAAGACTAGACTTTACAGCTGAAGAGAGGGACCCAATGCACTGAGCAACCGTTGAAGCTCTGGAACTGATTACAATGGACTTCAGTCTTCTCTCTGTTTAACTGCAAAACATTGTTATCCAGACAGTCTCTACGGCCCTCAGACAACTGAGCCAGTCAGTTTTTCAGACACATCAGGCTTAAAATACACAGACAGCTGGATATCATCAACATAACATAAGAGATCCTAAAGAACACAAGTATGGATAACTCACGTCTAATTAATAAAAATAAAACTTTATTTAATATACAGTGGCACAGAAGCATATGTTGATAGCTTCACAATGAATCTGATCTCAGTTTTAGATGATTGTTGAAGTATTGAAGTTTCCTGCTGTGGTACAGTAACCACATGTTCGCTATTTACACGTAAAACATTATGTTAATGGACTGTTATGAGAGGAGGTGGAGCAGTTGGTGAGCTGGTGCAGGGACAACAGCCTGATCCTGAATGTGGACAAAACTAAAGAGATCATTGTCGACTTCAGGAAGTACCAGCCCAGCCACGCTCCACTTCTCATCAACAACACGGCTGTGGAGGTGGTCAGCAGCACAAAGTTCCTGGGGGTGCATATCACAGACAACCTTACCTGGTCTATGAACACTGCGTCACTGGTCAAAAGGGCACAGCAGCGCATGTACTTCCTGCGTAAGATGAGGAGAGCCCACCTGCCCCCACCCATCCTCACTACATTCTACAGAAGCACCATAGAGAGCATCCTGACCAACTGCATCTCTGTGTGGTGTGGAG